>NC_069502.1:1240830326-1240832826 GCF_027579735.1 Bombina bombina
CACAGCCAGGTTAAAGCAGTTCATTAAGTGCTGGACTCTATCTGTTTATTTTGCACACATGGAATCAGCAGAGTTACGTGCACTACCAGCGAGTGAAGGTACTATGGAGGATATCCAACCTGCTACTTTTTCCTATTCTGACCTTGATGCAGCACGCATCACTTCATTGGCCTTGGGATCAAGGAACTTTCTAAGAAATTCTGCTGAAGTGGATTCAAAAAAGGAATATGAAAAAACAAAGAGGAGACTGATTTCTCTAGAGCTGCACTCAGTCACGCTAGCAGAATATTACCGCATTAAAAGAATTCCTAGAGGCCTAAGGATAAAATTGAGACCCACCATACTGGCTAACCATGCATTATACAGAACAAGATTTGAGAGTATACTTAACAAGTGCTCTTTCGATTTAATTGTGCTCACTGTAGAATGTCTGCAGTTAGAGATTGACAAACAAAAAGGATTGGTGCTGGAAGCTGAGCGGGGAATGGAAACAAAGTATACTTTGGAAATGTTGAAAACCACTAAAGAAGAAATTGATACATTTTTGGCTCAATATCGTTCAGATCTTGAGGAGAGGAAAAGATCTAAGTTTGTACGTGATGAGCTTGATTACACCAATCACCGGGTGTACAACTGGTCACGTGACCACACGTCAAGACAACGCGAGATACGCGATACACCTCACTGGAGGAGAATGCCGAGAGCGTCAACAGAGCAGGACAGACTAGCCGAAGGGTCATCCTCTGGGGAAAGTTTTTTAGATTCCGGCTCAGAAGGAGACACCGGAGGGGAGGGCGGAAGCACCGCCGATCCCAAAGAACAACGGATGTACACGCGGAGCTCCTGGAACCGAAACCGGCAGATGCCGAGACGTCAACAAGGAGGGAGGTTCCGACGAGGTATGCGGAAATGAAGGTAAACGAACAGCCTGACCACATTTCCCCCATACAGGACAAGGAGAGTCTAGTAATTAATATCTCGGAATACGAGCTAACCGAGACGGAACACAGCTTGCTAATGAAAGGACTTTCCTTCTGCCCTACTAAGGACTGTGACGAATTTGAAGTTGATAAAGATTTGTATAAATTTTTCAGAATGCTCAGGTTGAAAGCTATGTATGGTAGCAATAATATAAATACAAATAATGTGTGTACTGAAAGCCAAATAAACGAAGGTGTTATGCAAACAAATCCCCTTGATCTGAAATGCCTTAATTTACATAAAAAGTCTTCATTTATACCACCTACCAGTAATTCTGGTGTGGAAACTTTTATTAGGTTTGTACAACAGGATATCAATAACTTAATGAAAAAATTTAACTTAAATCCAGAGATGAAAAATTATAATCTTACAAAAGATGAATATGAAGCTATGTTGTCCCTAAAAAACAATAAAGATATTACAATAAAAAATGCTGATAAGGGCGGAGCTGTTGTAATATTAGACACTAAGTACTATATTCAAGAAATTTTACACCAACTCTCTGATGGAGGGGTATATGAAGTACTAGATCACAATCCTCTAGTTGAAATACAAAAAGAATTAAAAACAATTCTGGATAGGGCATTTCAATGCAATACTATAACTAAACAGGTATTTGATATTTTATATAAGAAACATCCTATAACACCAGTTTTTTATACTTTGCCCAAGGTTCACAAAAATATGTCATCTCCACCAGGGCGGCCCATTGTGGCATGCACAGAGTCCATTTTTTCAAATGTGTCAATTTTTCTGGATAGAATTCTTTTTCCAATGGTTAAAGAACAGAAGTCTTTTATAAAAGACACCAATGATTTCCTGATAAAAATAGAAAAAGTAAAAATGGAAGAAAGTTGGTTTGTCTTTTCTCTAGATGTGGTTAATTTGTATACCTCTATCCCCCATGAGGCAGGCCTTGATACTGTGAGAAGTTTTTTTAATAATTGTAAATTGTATGACCTAACACAGATAGATCTTATTGATGATTTGTTAAGACTTGTTTTATACTGCAACTATTTTTTGTTTCAGGACACCTATTATATGCAGAAGAGGGGTACGGCCATGGGCTCCAATGTAGCCCCCTCATATGCCAATCTGTTCATGAGTGGCTTTGAAAATAAATTTGTTTACATCAATAAGTCATTCAATTCTTGTTGTAAGCTATGGCTAAGGTATATAGACGATATTTTTGGCATATGGGGGGGCTCATTGGAGTCTTTGACACAGTTTGTGGATGAAATTAATGCCTCTATGACAAACATCAAGTTTACACTTACATATTCATCACATGAGATTAATTTTTTGGATACCACTGTTTATATACAAGATGATAAATTGAACACTGATCTCTTTACTAAACCTACAGACAGAAACACTCTTTTGAGGTATGAAAGTTTCCATCCGGAGACAGTGTTCAATTCTATCCCAAGAAGCCAGTTACTACGTACTAATAGGATAGTGAGTGATCAGGACAGATTGCCCTCTAGGCTACAATCAATGGGTAAGAAGTTTATTGAAA